>NC_089204.1:17882008-17914508 GCF_963930695.1 Labrus bergylta | reverse complement strand
GTTGTCAGCCCTTGGTGTTTGTGGAAAAGAAAAGAAGAGACAACAAATAAGGAGAAACCGCACTAATGGGTGAAAACACGGATACTACAGGGGCAGGCTCAAGGGGCTTTGTCGAACCTGTGTTGAGAGCTGGAGATAAATGGAACCTCAGAATAGCCAATCAGAGTGATTCCTCTCACAAACAGCATTGACGCCGACCGACGCTGATTCAGCATGTCGAAGCGGCCGAAAAGAGGCAGACGGGGGCCGACAGGTAGAAACGGAGCGGGACACAATGCAAAACCTAGGGTGACGATCGCTCACTGCCTGATGATCTCTTTGGTGTGTCAGGGCCTTTTAGACAAAATGATTTCCAGAATGCAGGTCATTTACACTTTCAACAGTATTCCCTCACAATTACGGATATGTATGCATGTCCTGGTCAGGATCACAAAAGAGAACACCAAAAAGTGCCCGAAGTTAAAGTTCCTGATGGTTGCTGTAACATTATATTATATAATAATTAAAATAGACTATGTTGAACTATTTTAAACTTTTTAGCTCCAACCCTTTACAGATTCTTTGATCATTGCTGATTATCTTTTTAGAAGTATTGCACATAAAGTTGCTCTTTATTTAGTTTCAACATCTTTTTTTTTTCACAAACAGAAGCACAACAGTAACCAATCCGAAGTCTCTTTTATGCCCTCAGTGATATCTTTCATGCTGTCCACATACTGCCTTATCTTGTTTTACGTTGATTACCTCCTCTACCGTGTAAAACGAGGCTCTCTTTTGTCGCATCATCAGCAACTGCGGAAGTTGCTGTTCCTTTTACTCTTCTTCTTTGCATATGATGTCCATCATAACACCCGAGCCCCACAGATTAAAAGACAATCATATAATAAAACATCACAACGCCTGATGAATTAATGAATAGAAAATGTCCAGATAGAGGTAAAGCTCAGGATGAATGTGTGTATCAGTGCAATTTGGTTTTTGATCTCTTGGTAAATGGTAAATGGTCTTTAGCTTGTATAGCACTGTTCGTCACACCACATTCATACACTGATGGACACTCTCACATGTGGCTGCAGGAGCTGGGGATCGAACCCAGTTCTTCTGGTTGAGAGACGATTTACCACTGAGAGAAACCACTGAGCCAGGGTCGCCCCTATCATGGTTCATCTCTTAACTTCTTTCTCACCGCTGTCTGACATTATCCCGCTGTCGTCTTTGGTCATTTAACTTTTGTTCCCTCATTCGTGTCAAAACATCACCACAAGGAGTCATGAAGTAGAGATGCGGTGAGTCATATTGGAAGAGAAATTTGTGTAGAGTGCCTTATTTTTTAAAATTGAAATATCAATATTTGGCTCCATCCATGGGATAATTGTAGTACGAGTTGGGACAAAGATAAATTGTTTAATCTATATTTTGTCCCACCCTCAGGACAGTATTTCTATTAGCTCTGTTGTATACTATATAAATATAAATATTATGCACAATTATGGCCAGTTATAGTGATGATCCTGTCCTCCATACATGAAGAGCAATGTGAAACATGGACAGGCTTAGAGTGGAGAGGCGGGAGAGGAAAGAGGGGAGAGGTGAGCACAGAGAAGAGAAGTATGTGTAATAGAGATATATCATTACACTGTTATATGTGTAATCCATTGTGCTGCCATAGAACAGCAGTGGCATAGGATTGGCCACACGCACGCACGCACGCGCACACACACACACACACACACCCACCCATACATACACACACACACACACACACACACACACACACACGCTGTGCCTCCAGTGAGGCAGCAATAGAGGGTGTGAGTGTATTAGTCGCTGCAGTCCAAGTGTTAAGTGCTGGCCTGGTGTGTGTGAGATCGATGACAGCCGGGCGACCCCTCACACGCACACACATAAACACACAAATTCAGAGCTGTGACACATAGCCTGGGGTCAGGGGTCATAAACAGACAGCTATGTCTCTCAAACACAGACAGATATCTTCCACTGCATGTGTGTATATATATGTATCAAAAACACATTCTGTCTGTGTCTAATAAGGACACACACACACACACACACACACACACACACACACACACACACACACACACACACACAGACATACATATACCCATCATGTCCTGTGAGCGTCGGGAGGGGCCTGCTGTCAAGCGCCAGTGGTCCATCGATACTCGAGCAGTGCACTAATGCCTGCTGCCTGCTGATGGACGCCGGGCCTGCCTCCAGGGACCATTATACTCACTGGGACACACAAATACACAAGCACACAGCACACTAACATGGAGCACATAAACAAACCTGCAGTATTACTTGCATGAACACAAAGTAGATCATCTGTAGTTTTCATACTGTAAAACTTTTTAAGTTGGACAAACTAAGATACACATAAACACTAACGTTAGGGCAGCTCTGTAACATTTCAATTCAAAGTAAAAGGAAATATATTTATTTTCCTAATTCCAAATAAGAATAGTGCATTTAAAGTTTGATTCGCAAAAAAAAACCCCTCATTATTACCTATACAAAAATCAGTTATGATCCATGCAAAAGCCTTGCTTGGGGCAGTTTTAAAAAAGTGCGTGAAGTGTGTAGATGTAAAAAACAACAACCTGTATTTCTAACATAGAGAGAGAGAAACAGAAGTGCTATTTAAAAGTCAGAAAAAAACCTTTAAACAACTACATATTGTTTGTTGTTTGTAGTAAGTCATTATGTTGTAAAGTCCTCCATACTTCTTGAGTGGCAGATTTACAAGACCTGAAAAAAAAAAAACAATTGATCACATAGAGTGTCTCACATCAACCTCTAGGTTTGGGGTAGTATAACATGTTTTTTTCAAACCATGTTGGTTGGTTGGTTAAAAATATCTTTACAGACAGGACACATCATCTGCCATAATGCCTTTCTGCTGCAGATGATCCTCTTCTCTCCTGTCCTGAACCAGGCAGAAGGCAGAAGGTTATTATTGCTCACATGACTAAAATCACCCGTGCTGCAGGATCAAGTGATATGTTCTGATCCTTTGCCTTTGCTATCCATCATACTGCAATCCAGATACCATTTGTGTGATTTGTTTTTACTTTACTGTGGCTCTTTGTTCCTATTTGGGATCTCTTTTCCTCACCCCTTGTTTTCTTAGCTAGCTCAATTGAACACACTCTCAAAGATCTTTATTACGCAGAGTGTCAGACGCAGCACCTCTGAGTCAATTAGCTGAACAACAGATGTGCTGCAGTGTGTTAAAGAGAAGAAGATGAGGGAACAGATACCAAGGAGAACCCGCAGTGCACAACGTGAACTAAGTCCATGAGACTGCATGTTCAGGCTTTCGAGAGTCTGCCACTTACATGATTACTTTTAAATTGTTACGCCATATAATCAAGAAGCAAAACAAACACCACTATTTCTCCAGCAATATTTGTGCAACAACTGACATTTCAAAGAGTATAAACAGCACGGCTGTAAGTATTGATAGTATAGTACTATTTCCTATTAACTATCGAATTAAACACTCATTTGAGATCAGTTTTGCAAATGTCTTTTTATACAATGACCTTCCTGCAGTACTGGAGTGAAAACCAGGGCAGACTTAAGTTAGGATTTGTCATTTATGTCACTATATGTCATGACAAGCAGCATTGATCTACACGACTGCATGCATGCAACAATTATCAAAATATGTTTTTAAATTATATAAATGTTCCCAGGCTTACAGGGTTGCTTTTATTGACCCAATAACAGAGATTTATAATACTTTAGATATATCATTGTATAGCATTGTAATCTCATTCACCCATTTGCACCCATAGCCGTGAAATACGGCAAAATCAAGGACTCAAGTCTGGTTTTGTTCCAAAGCTGATATCAGTTCTCCATGAATTCCTTGTTAGAGCAGCTAATTACTACACAACACTGCAACATTCTTTGTTTAATTGTCTCAAACAGTAAAAAGACTTCCCCAGAGCTCACAGTCCACAAACATGATAAGATGAGGGAAACAAGGAGAGTGTAACAAGTTATAATAAAGCTCTTGATGTTGTTTTTGGCGTCTATCCACATAAGATTAAGATTAAAAAAAAGGGGCTGATAAAGGTTCTTAGCACGGGAGGATATTTTTAAGTCGTCCGTATAGGTGCTATGAGGAGTCACGTGCTCAGTGTGGACACATTTCTTTCCTTGTCTTTCTGTGCTGATGGATAAAACAAAAACTGTGAAATGCTTAATTAAGCCACGCTGAGGACCACAAGCAAGAGCAGAGTTATAGAGAAGTGCAGTGACGTTGAGTAGAGGAGTGAGCAGCACAGAGAGAAGAGATAAAAAAAAAACAAAGTGAAACATGATGAGCGAGAGAACAGTAAAAGGGACACCTTGAAAGATTGAGACAAGAGAGAGATGGGGCCTGACGGGCCGTCTAAAGATTTGCCTGCATCAAATCCAGGCGCCTGTGGGCAACATCCCAGTACACACACACACACACACACACACACACACACACACACACACACACACACACACACACACACACACACACACACACACACACACACACACACACACACACACACACAGATGCACAATGATAACCCATCAGCACTGGCCAAGTGTTGTTTAATCCAACCTGACTTGCACTCGACAGAAAAAGCAAATTCACTTCCACTCACAGTCTGGAAAACGGAGCGCTCTTCACATAAATGGCAGCGCTCTGAATTACCCCGTTTATACGCGCGTGTGTGTGCGCTCGTTGGCAATACACACACAGATGCACACACTCCACAGCTCATGTTTTTATTTTTGTCATGTTTTTTCATGTGTGTTTGTGCATGTGTGTTTACATGTATTGGTGGTGACAACCTCTTCAGCAGAACCCCCTTCATTGTGTGACAGGCAGATAGCTAGGCTGCTCTGCTCCCTATTGTTTGGGGGCTGTCATCAAACCCTGCTCGTACAGCCAGTTATACTGCCTGTGTGTTTTTGAGTGTTTGTTTGTTCGTGTGTGTGTGTGTGTGTGGGGGGGGGAAGAGAGTTAGCACTTTGTTGCTGTGCTAATGCATATACCTGAGCGTTATTTTCTCTGTGTGTGTGTCAATGAGTAGGCTTGTTTTTGCTAAAAACAATTATCTGCTGTGTATACGAGCATATGTGCATAAGTGAGTGTTTGTTTGATTTTTTTTTTTTGTGTGCAGCAATGAGAGAGAGAAGAGAAGATGAGGGCTGGTAAGCCATTGTTTGACAGACTGATAGTTTGGCTGGAGCGCTCTACTGTACTCCCCTCTCTTCTCCATTGTTGTGTGACTTGTCATTAAGCCCTTGTTGCCCAGTCAAAATGGGCCGGAGTGCTTGTTAGCCACAGCACTGTCATCTTTTGAGAGGAGTAGGTGAGCGTGGCACAAACACACGCAGACACACATACAGAAGGGCAGATAGACAGAGTGGGTGCCGCAGATGTGAAAAAATATTTTTCTCAGTATCTGTGGTGCTTGATTTATTATTAACATTCTCATATAATGCTGTTAAAAAAAAGTAAATGCAGTGCTGCCAGATTTAGGAGGCTTGTCGACAGGTTTATAGAATAATGCAGCTTGACAGAATAACCAAAAAAGTTTCTACTGCCAGCGTTAGTTAATCTTATTTGGAAAAATGTAAGGATAACTCTGTCCAAAGATTGCATTGTTCCGAAGAGTTTTGCAAAAAAATATGGAAAAGTTTTTTAACGTTTTGTTTGTGTACAAATATGTTCAGAAAGTGTGGTAAAGGATTCTCGAGAAATGGGAACTACTGACTCTCTACGCAACACTTTATAAATGTTTAAGATATTTGTAATGATTTTATTGTTTCAATCTGTAGTCTGTCTGTAAATCGGGTGTTTTGCACTGATCAACATTACTTTCTGCATCACATTTGATTCAGAAACACTCACGAGACCCAGATAATGTTTGTTGTCTGTGGATCTGTCTCATGCAGCAGTGCAGGTGATCACTGAGAAGGATTTTTAGACAGACAGACTGTCAGACAGTCAGAACAGGACAATATCCCTAGTCCATTTCCTGTCTCAGGAGGGGACGAGGACAAACAGGTGACATCACTTCCTGCTGAGGACAATCACACAGGAACTGGCCGAGAGCCTCCAGAAGTTCTTCATCGCCATAACAACCCCAACTAAAGTCATGAACTCACAAACACATACACACAAACCCACATATACACACACACTAGAACACACACCAACACTATTGTTGGCTCTGCTCGGTCAATAAGCTCTGTTTATTGACATGATTTTAGGCATTGTACATTTCTGTGTCTGTGTGTCTATTTTTTTACAATCTAACTTCCCTTACCCACCTCGTATTTAGTCAGTTTCAATGTTGCGTCTAAGATGAATTTGATGAGATATCGCTCCCCTCCCTCAGCTTCCTGTTCTAGCAGATGCTTATGGTATTAGCTTCCATACAGCTTAAACAGACCAATCTGAACAGTCGGAAAACACTTTGACGTCTTTAATATTGAATAAAACAAAACCCTCAAACTTGCATGGGCAGTTGGGGTCACATATGTGCAGGATAATATTGCATTATCCCCTCTATAATTCTTAACCTTATTTTTGTCAAGTCTCTGCCATCAAATAACATTTAAAAAAAAAAACCCAGAGTCAAAAACTGAAAGAAAGAGGATCTTTAAGACAAACAAGCCGTTAGAGTCACTCAATCTGATCGGTCATTTCATTGTTTTTTTCCATGTATTAATTTCAAAAATAAGAAACATTAGGAATAAATGGAACATACAAACATCGTTGTTCTTAGTGTACACTGAAAGCAAAAGGAAAAAGGTTGAGACCTAGAGAGAGAAGGCTTTGCGCATTTAACTGCAGTCCCTCTTGTTGCCTGAAGGTGGGAGCAGTGGCTGCAGTTTGACAGCTAAGCTGTAGAGGAAGACCTACAGCACACAGGGCAGCTCCTCAACAACTGTCTACTTTTCTTCGAGTGCAAACATAGCATACAATGGAAGAGAATAACAAAGCCTAACAGTCTTATTCAAATATATTTGTAATCAGTTATCTGAATTTATTAACCTTTTTTTACTGTGGTCAACCGGTTAAAATCCCTTTTACTTGTTTGTAGTTGTTTGACATGGGATATAGTGAAGTGTAGGAGTCTCTGTTTTTGTTTATAAACTCATTTGTTCAGTACCCGAGAGTTGTTTGTATTTCACTTTATTTTCAATCAGTTTGGTGTTATTTTCCTGGTGTGACTTCGAGAAAAAGAGGGTACAGTGAACAGTTGATTACACATTGTCACTCTCTAACTATTCGCCTTGATGTGCGCTCTTATGTGTGCTCTTAATTGATTGACTTGTTGTTATGGATCGCCTTGTGGTCAGCACCAGTCGATACCGCCAGGTCTTAGTATTCCTGGGTGAGAGGGGGAAGGGGAGGAATGGGGGAGAAAGAAAGGGAGAGGGGAAGTTATTGATCAGGAGCCGTGTGCATCAAATTCCACGTTTACCTGACCTTCCAAACTGCTGGCATCATCACCGTGGCACACCACTGATGTCCCTTCCTCTCTCACTTTCTTCCTTCACTGTCCTTTTGTCTCAGCCCCGTGTGGATTTGTGCCTGTGTGTGTGTGTGTGTGTGAGCATGCATTTGTGTGTGTGTGTGTGCGCGTGTGTGTGTGTGTGGATTGTATGCATGCTTGAGCTGCAGATAAAGCCTAAATTGAGCTGTTTTGATTGTTCACTGAGAGTGCCCGCAGCACAAGGCCCCTCGGCTGAGACACACACACACACACACACACACACACACACACACACACACACACACACACACACACACACACACACACACACACACACACACACACACACACACACACACACACACACACACACACACACACACAATCAACCCTGTATGCAGTCACTTTGCCCTCCTCTCCCCTGCTTATTTTATTAAGTGGTGTTGGCAACAGCAGTGCAAATTCTTTTAATTATGAGTCAGAATAACTTTTTATCTTTGGAAATAAGCGGGCAACTTGTTAAAGGCCTCCTGCTTGTGTTAATGTCTCACTGCTGCTAATCTAAACGTCTTGGTTTTTGGGGCCTACATGAGCTTTAGGGCTGACTATAGGGAGGTCGTGTCGTGGGAAGGTGATTTCGGGAAAAGAAATGATCTGCACTGGGGTTGTCCTCCAAAGAACTCGTTTTTGAGAGGTCATCAAGGATTTCTCTTCCTTATCTAGCAGAGCATCACATTGTCTTTCTATCAGTATTATTGTCCCATGGATTTAGTCGTTTTGAGGGATCTCTTTTAACAAAGTGTGCGTGAATGTGATTTCACATAAATTATCAAGTAAGTTTGATCTAATATATCAATACAGTTTGTACTGTTTACTGTTTACAAGTTTACTGTAAACAGTAAAGTTTACTTCATGGTGCAAGTTATGATTGTGTGGCTTAACCTTTGATACCTTGAGCCTTCTCATTAAGTGTGGGAAAATTGATCACAGCATTTTAAAAATAGACCTGCACAAGGCGGTTTGCTATTTTTACATTCAATCTTTTGTGCAACATACATTTCTGCCATGATTACTTTTCCACTTAGCTTATTTTTGTTTGATTTTGTGCACCAGCTTTGAAGCAACCTGGTGCTGGGAATATATAAAAAGTCCATCTTATATATATGATGGTATTTGTCACAATTTACTCCAATAAAATCCTGGCGACTGAAAGCTCAGCTTCATTGAACCTGAGTGTGCAGAGCCCTGTGTTTATTTTCCTTTACACACATAATGAAATATAAGCAACCTACTGTAATACTGAGCAGAGGTCTCCCCCGGGAATCCCTCTGCTCATATTCCAGATTTAGAAGAGATGCATTGGCATGCCTGGTTTCCCAGGGATTTAAGAGGGGAAATACATATTTGTTGATTTGAAAAGAGAATGAACCTGAACCAGAGTCCACTGATACCATACAATTATGCAAATGCACATTTAAAAAAACAAACTGCACGCAATTGATTTGGCCCAAACGCTTTGAGGGAGCAAGAGGTGTGTATGTACACACGGATGTTGGCATGCAAAAAACAAACACTGGACATTGTTCTGTGGCTGTACACACACAAACACAGACACACACGTACACACACACAGATACACACACTCCAGGGATGATGTCTGGCTAGGTGGATAAAGTAGTGCTATTGTAATTCGATAGATGGCTTTCCCTAAGATAATCTGCCTTAAACAGATGATCATTTTGGGAGTAGATTTGATTGATGTGGGCCAGGCAGACGAAGAACAAGAGGGATGTCTGTATTTTTAGCTCTGTGTGTGTGTTTTTGTGTGTGTGTGTGTGTGTGAAAGAGAGAGAAAGAGAGTGGGAAACAGAAAATTAAAAGGGTAAGATGGTGAAGAACATCATTTGGTGCCAGCTGGCCTCTCAGTGATGCTCAAACTGGGACTTCTCTCTCTCTCTCTCTCTCTTTAGCTCTCTCTCTCTCAGTCTCGCTCTCCTGCTTCCCCTCTCTGTGTCTCTGTCTCTCTTCATGTTGTCATTGTCCATTTGACCAATCACACGGTCACGTTCTCCTTTGTTTTAGATCCTTATTATTGCATTTGTGATGGTGAAGGCAATGTTAGACTTAAATGCCTGAAAACACTTTGCATCTCTTCTTCTTCTCGTTGCAGCATATTTCTCTTCACCAGTTTACAGTGTGAAATATTGTATGTCAAGGTTCATTTTTTCTCCACCTTCACTGTTAAAAGTTTGGTTTTGATAAAAAAGGGTTTCCTACATGTGTACATTGAGGTTTATTTTTTATCAGCTGGCAGCAGTTACATTTTTGATTTAATGAAAACTGTTATGAACTGAATAAGAAAGCTTTAACATAACTGGGATATGGTCATTTAAAGTGATTCTTCACCCATTTGCATTAAGCATTCTATCAGTAGTAACCTGGTAGTATTTTTGAATGGTCGTGCATCCAGCCCTCATTTCCCCCTGAGACTGGAAAGTTCTGTATTTCTAAGTCTGAAAAGGAGCTTCCAGTGACGCAAATATCGTCATATTGCGTCACTGGAAGCTGTTGCGGTTAGCGGTGTGAAACTACAACGCTAGTTCCTCATATTTTCGACCACTGAAGCTACAGACCAATCACAGATCAGTGGGTGGGAACTCACTCCCAGAATCGAAACTTGGTGCTCTCACTGTTTGTCTATGGACACAGACATAGAGTCTGTTTTCTGCCAGGAATTTCCAAGATCAATTCTGGAAGAAATCTCAGAATCAGTTGAGGAAATGGCCTCATGTGTTGAAGTAAATATGTCTGTAAATGTTTTTATTACTATATTTCTACTGCTATACTGTGTATTTTGGAGAAACTGTAACGATCGAATTTCCCGCTGGGATTAATAAAGTATTTCTGATTCTAAAATAGAGGACCTTAGTGGGAGTGGCCTGCGGTGCTGTGCATTCTGGGATTTGGTGTCATCCACATGAGCCAAAAAGACACTTTTTGCCTTTTCTCGGCCAATAAGGCACCAACTTCAAAATGTATTTCTCATTTCTACAACATATATGACCCAATGTCAATACAGATTCATGTTTCAACGGGTTAAGTATCCCTTTAAGGGCTTGTTCACTTAATTAAAAAAAAAAAAAAACACCATTCTTTGTGGTAAATAGAGAATCTGCTTAATTAAAGTACACTGGCAGTAAGTGAGATAGCTTGTTATATTAATATAGGAGAAACAGTTTTAGTAGTATACAGTACATCATGTATGTATACACACTCTTCATCCTGGTCAAACCTCCGTCCACCCACCAGCCCTCTCTCATCCCTTCTTTTATTTTAAGTGGACTTTCATTTGTTGAAAAAGGGAGGTATTGGAGTAAAAAAAAAATCCTTCTTCTGCTCACTTTAATTTGCAATGATGTTTTCCTCTGCCTTTATCACTCACTTTTCCTCTCTCTCTCTCTGTGTGTCTCTCTCTGTGTGTCTCTCTCTGTCTGTCCTTCTGTCCCTCTAATCCTCAGCTCAAGCCACTAGGTTGCCGTAGAAACATCAATAACATCCCTGCTTGACAACATCTTAGTGCATTAAAGTGGTCGTACTGAGGATCGGCCCAACAGAGGCGCTCACACACGCTAAATGACACACACACACTCACTGAAAGCCATCACAAGGATTCCTGCAAAAATAACAACAGCACTGCCGTGTTCGAGCAACATTAAGAGGTGGAGAGGCATCTGAAAAAAAGTTGTATTGGTTGATGTAATCCATTCATTTCAACTGAAGCATGAAAACGACAATTTCAAAACATAATATTTCCATTTTTTGTACGGATTTCACTAATGAGTCAAACTTTTCCAACCCAAACACATGATACTCCTGCACTATGATCATCTCATTACTGTAAGAGTGGGATTAACACAATTTCAACATATTTCTTTCTTTGTTTTGTTAAATTTTTTTCACAATTTGATGACATGCTTAGGCCATAAAGGTTGTGAACCTATATTTTGGACACAGCACACATTTGTGGCACAAACTACGGAGAAGTTTGGAACTCCATTTCCCAGGTTTTTGCAGATTATTTATGGCATCACGCTGAAGAGAAAAAGTCATGCTTTCTGCTGCTTCTGTATTGAATAACATCTAATTCCCTGCCAGGTGTGGTGGTCTATGAACTGTGACCTCTGTGTTCAAAGGGGGGAAGGTCCTCAGGCTGCAGCCAATGTTCATTTTCATTATTTATGAATTTGATGTTCAAGTCATCGTTTGATCTGTAAGGTGTCAGGAAACAGTGGAAAGAGTCACTATTTCCTTCAGCTCAAAAGGATGTTTTCAAATGTCACCTTCTCCTGGCCATCCAACTGCTTAAAATCAGAAGATATTCAGTTAACTGTGCTGTATAAAGCAAAGCAACATAACAAATGTTTGCTTGAAAATGACTAGTCTCTTATTAAGATAGTCACATGTAAATCTTACAAGACTCAACTAATCATTCCAGCTCTAGAAAGTGTCCGCTTGAGGTAGAAAATACATAAATTGTTTGTCCCAGTTGCTCTTTTATTTCATAAAATCACAAATAAATCTTATCTGCACATATTTATGGTTATACTCGCCATCTTGGAAGGGTCTCAGTAAGGTCTTCTGATCATTTAAGATCATTTTTTAAGACTTTCAAGAGCTGGGAGCTGTTAACATAAAACCTGAAAATAGTTAAAACCACATCTTGCATTATTGATTTATTGCTAATGTAACAGCACAGAAGAGTTTCATCTCCTTGTCCTTTACCAAAAGTTTGGTAAAATAAATACAAGATGGTCATTTCTTAAGAGAAAGTGTGTGAGAGAGAGAGAGAGTGTGTAATAAGAGAGTGATAGTATCCGCTAGAGTCCACTCTCTGCATAGAGAAACTTCACTCTCTTTCCCTCTGTCCATCTCTTTCCTCTCTCTCTCTCTCTCTCTCTCTCTCTCTCTCTCTCTCTCTCTCTCTCTCTCTCTCTCTCTCTCTGTCTCTCTCTCTCTCGCTTAGTCCATCTCAATTAATACTCTCCCACCTCCCTTCAAGGGCCTATTATACATTAGCCCTCTAAATCCAATCTCATGGAAATTGCCAGGGAGACTAACGCTGCCGGTTTGACTGGCACACTATTTGTATTCAGCGCTAAGAACGGCCGAGCGCCTACACATGCTAAATGACTTACACACACGCGTGGACAACACACACACGTGGACAACACACTGTGGCGGTCAGCCACATGCTCGCTATTTATACTGAACATAAAGTGAGCGGTTTTGGACACAAAGGCACTGACATAGACAAAGTGAAGTGAGCAGTAGGTGATGTTAAGGAATACATAGGTAATCTAAAGACATACTCAAAAGGGAAATGTGTGTGTTTGCGTGCGTGCGTGCGTGTGTGGCGATAACGATGCCCTCTCCATGTGACAGCGGCTGCAGATTGTTCCACGGACAGACCTGTCATCATCCCAGTCAAATTATTCTGATTGGCCGCTGATTTCCTGATGGCGTCCCATTGCGTATGTGTGTGTTTGTGAGGGGTGTGTTATGTGTTTTGATTGAGCCTGTGTGCTTGCATGCTTGCATATTATGGGATTTTTTTGTGTGTGCACGTTTGTGTGTGATTTCCTGATGGAAGCCCTGTTTCATCGTCTGTCATTCCTACCTGTCTCCACGGCGACTGCACTGTGTCTAATCACTTGATGTGATTTGTGTTGGTAAAACAAACGCACCTTCCACTGATGAGGGCCTCCCCCCTAGTGTGTGTGTGCGTGAGTGTGTGTGGGTGTGTGATGCAGGCACTCTTCGGGGTTTCCAAATCAACATTGTCAAGATCCCGCTGTCCCATTATACGGAGACAAACCATTTTGTCGACACACACACACACACATGCTACACAACACACATACTCCTGCACAACACACACACACTCTCTCTCTCTCTCTCTCTCTTCAGGCGATATTGTGAATTGCAGCAGAGCCTTGAAAAACGATGTACATTCGTCTTGTGAGGCAATCAGGACGGGCTTTTTGAGCTTCCCAGCTTTACTTTACTGTTTTACTGTTTGGTGACTTTCTCTCACTCACACACACACACACACACATGCACACACACACGCACGCACACACACACACACGCACACAAACCTTGTGAGTGCTTCAGTCAGACAACCACATAATGGGCTAAAGAGGTACACGAAACAGATGGGTTTTCCAGCTAGTCGCCTCGCTAATGCTAACAGGACATGTCACATGGAATAAGGGAAGAAGAAACAGGCTGAGAGAGCTGAAGAGGGAGAGGAGAGATGGGAGAGAGATAGTTATACAAGGACAGATAGATGGACAACCAGCATGGAGCATTTACATTTTAAAGGTTATGAAGAGTGAGGCCACAGAGGTATTGACGAGCTATAATGTGCTCAGAGAGAGATCATTCACAAAAAGGGAGTTTCAAGTCACTAAATCGTCATTGCCAGCCATGCTTAAAAGCATGATCACATTTAACAAGCTGTCTATATTTCATCTTGTTGCTTACTTGTGACTGTGTTCTTTAATACCAACAGTAATGTGCCCTTAGGATTGATTATTGCAAAATGTTTGCATTGCACCCACTCCCAACCACTGTGTCCTCAACATTAGAACTATAACCCTCCAACAGCTGTTTGTCCTCGTTGATCCTGTTTGGCATGTGTACTAAATTCTGCGACCTGCACATTAGACATTTTATTTTTGTTATTTTCTATGTTTGCAAAATGATTAAATCATGCTGTATTGAGTCGTTAACTCATCCTTACACATTTCGTTGCACAGAACATGTAGGATGTGTCTAAGAGAACAGACAAAAAGGCAAATAGACAAACAAAGGGACGTAAAATGTGATAACTGTATCTTTCCACCTTCTTTGCACTCCCCTTCCATCTTCCACTCCCACACTTCACCCAGGAGACGCTGTGTTGCCAATCTGTGCCAGGCTGTGAAACATTAGCGCCATGCAATATTCAAAAGGACTAAGTCAGGCTTTTAGCATCAGGCCGGTGTAGCCTCTATATGTTTAGAGGCGAGCCTGCAGCAAGAACAATCTGATCAGCTAACAAGTGAGAGCTTTCACTGCTTAGGGTGCTGTGTGTGTGTGTGTGTGTGTGTGTGTGTGTGTGTGTGTGTGTGTGTGTGTGTGTGTGTGTGTGTGTGTGTGTGTGTGTGTGTGTGTGTGTGTGTGTGTGTGTGTGTGTGTGTGTGTGTGTGTGTGTGTGTGTGTGTGTGTGTGTGTGTGTGTGTTTATAGACTAAGTGTACCATCAAAGATGCTGTGTCCTTTTCAACTAATACGAGAGGGCTGAAAAGTGAGAAATGGTTCAGACGTTATGTGTTGAATGAATTGTTGTACTTGAATGTTGTATTTTTCTCTTTGTACCTCCAGAAGTTGTGTGTCTCTATAGTGTACTATTTCAGCTTTGTTTTTTTCATATTCAAGAGTGACCTGTGAAAAGGTGTGGCACCTTTTATACACACACACAAACACACGCGCACACACACACTCTTCCCTCCTGCTATGACACAGTTTGCAGTTTGCTTCTTCCTATAACAATAACCCACAGAAAACCATACAAAGACCTTTGTACCAAAACATTGCACAATCGCAAAGGACAAGAAAAACATCACAAAGAGTTCAACACTCAAAAAGGAAACGGTTAGCAAACAGCACAGACTAAACCTCTGAACTTTTCTTTGTGTAGTACTTACCTTGTTCCTCCATCCTCTCCTCTTTGCCTTATGTGCCCATATCTGGTATACGAGACCTTAAAACAGATTTTCACACAACTCTCCAGACTTTCAACCTTCTCCAAACTTCACAGATTCTGTAGAAGAGGAGGATGTAAAATCACGCTGATGCTGATTGGTCGATTCACTGTTCAACCTAATGTCATTTTAGTCTTTTTTTAAGCAAAAATCTATACAGTTAATGGTTTCAGCTTTTCATATCTAAGTATAAACCAACCTTTTTTTTGTTCAACATTATTGTTAATGTATTATGACTGCATGATAGTTGATTCAAAGTGAGATGTTGAAGACATAACTGTTGATTTTTTTCTAACAACACATAATAAAAATTCCATATAAATAAGTGAATTGATTAAAGAAAGATCAATTCAGTTAATTCAACTACTGCAGTATATGAAAAAGTGGGGAAAAATGTAGCTTAATCAACCATGAAAATTGTAGTTAGTTTTCTGCCATACGTTCACAACCTTTAAAGTATTTTGAAAACAATGTAGTAATAATATGTTTAACTAACATTACATTTAATGGTCAGAGTTACAAAACCAAACTGTCTGACAGATGGCTCAAAAGAACTTCATACAAATCTTCAATTGGTTTCCTTTTTTGACCCAATTCCACCCTTTCCATTTTCTTCAATAACATACTGACTCCACTTCTTCTTTGTTCTTCCCCTTCCTTCTGTCCCCTCTTCCTCCCTCCCTCTGAAGCATTTAGTCCTTCTCTGTTTGCCTCCTTTTTCCTCCTCAGTTAAACTTTGTTTCATTAACTCCTAATTCATATTATCTGAAAGAGCTGCCTCCCATCTCTCCTTTAGACACACACACACACACACACACACACACACACACACACACACACCCACAGTATCTCTCTCTCTATTTGTTCTCTGTTTACTCACTTTATCCACCTACACTCTCTTCCTCGCACGTATCCTCCTCTCTTTGGACATTGTGAATTCACTGCTCTGGTAAACTGTTAAAACCTACGCACGCCAGCTAACCTGGCTGCTAATCCAACATCTGACTCCTCTCTTCCTGTTGCTCAGCGCTATCTGACAAACAGCAGCTCCTGAATAATTGCAGGAGGAAATTTTCAATGCATACATGATGGGCTCTGTGAAGCATCTCACACTCTCGCTCTCTGAAAGTCTATCCCTTCTTCTTAATCCCACCTTGTCTAACTGAAGGGCCTGTTTTTTTGTAACACACACACACACACACACACACACACACACACACACACACACACACACACACACACACACACACATAAACATAGGTGACACACAATTTGGATGAGAGCAGCTGACTGTAAGAGGAAATGCATATAAAGATAGAAACATATCCTTCAGTGGCACTGTGTTACTCAATACACACACTTGAGCGTCAACTGTTTGGTAGCACCGACTCGTTTATATACACACTCTCTCTAATACACTCAAAGACACACAAATGCATACATCCAGAGGTCAACTGCTGTTTGTAACAAGACCTTAATGAAGAGTGGTTTCCAGTATAACAAACACTCGAGTTGTTGAGCGTTCAAATCGCCCATACATTTGTTCAACAGCAAAGTGTGTGTGTGTGTGTGTGTGTGTGTGTGTGTGTGTGTGTGTGTGTGTGTGTGTGTGTGTGTGTGTGTGTGTGTGTGTGTGTGTGTGTGTGTGTGTGTGTGTGTGTGTGTGTGTGTGTGTGTGTGTGTGTGTGTGTGTGTGTGTGTGTGTGTGTGCGCGCACATACCTGCGTAATTGTGTGTGTATGCCAGATTGCACATTATGTGGAGTGTTTTATCACTGTCATGATTATGTGTTGTCAAGTGGGAGGAATCACTTCCATTTCTAAAAAGGCACCAACATAATGATGTTTACACACACACACACACACACACACACACCAACACACACAACAACAACAACAATGCATCCCACAGAGGGATTTTTAAGAGGTAGAGTGTTATGAGCACTTGACGAATAATACAGACCAACCAGCGAATGTATTTCTGTGTGTGTGTGTGTGTGTGTGTGTGTGTGTACAACCAGCTCACTTCTCTTGCAAAAAGTTTAGACACACACACACACACACACACAGGCATGAACACACACACATTCCTTCCTGTTAGTTAATCCACCCCCTTCCTCCCTCCAGCTGTGCAATCATAATTTAAAGGTGTTGTCTGTATAATTTCTGTGGATTATGTGATTAGGAAGCTATTGTGGCAGATTAATGTGCGAATGAGGTTAACCTGTGATGAAATGGCTTTTGTCAGCCTGTGCCCTCTGCAGGGTATTGTAATGTTCCGTCCTTGTCCTTTTGTGTGTGTGTGTGTGTCTGTGTCTGTGTGTGTGTGTGTGTGTGTTTATACGTGTGTAGAATGGAGAGAAAAAGAGAGAGAGAGAGAGAGAGAGACAGGTGTAGGCCAAAGCCGTTTAATCTTTAATCCACCGTATTTATTTATGATCATATGTGTCGATTTATTTTGTTAATGTGGTGGATTTAACCCTCACCTCACTTCAACTCTCCCCGTCCTCTTTTCTCTCTCCCCCTTTTCTTTTCCTCCTTAACTCTACGGAGGGAGATCCTGCTAACAGACACAGCTCAGAGCGAGAGCCGTAGTTGGATCTCGATGGAACACTAAAGAGAGGAAGGCACACGGACATGGCAGAGCCTGGAGCCAGCTGTCACAAATAGAACATTTAATAGTGTCTCCCTTTCTCTTCGTCTCTGCGGAGCTGGTCCGCTGTCGGCTCAGGTCATTCCAGATAGGACTCTATCTTAGGATGATCTCACTGACAGCACCCACTTTAGACTAATCACTCCATTTAAACTGGAGTGGCCCTGAGGTGGGAGGGAGGGAGGGAGAGAGAGAGAGAGAGTTAAAGAGAGAGAAAAAGAGAGATGACAGAGATGAACAGTTAGTACCCCGCAGGAGGAGAGATGGAAATGAGGGAAGAACGGAGCGAGAGGGAGACGGATGTTAAGAGAGAGTCAGACAGAAAGAGAACGAGAAGAAAAGAGAGATGGCAGGCAAGTTTATTTAAAGAGCTGCCTATGAAGCATAATAATTGTTAATTGAAATGAGAAGTGTTTTGCTAACCTTGGGATATTTCTGTGAATATGTATGTCAGACTCTGTTTATGCAGGCCAAACTGTCTGAAAAAGGAAAATGAGACTTCAGTTCAAAGGTGAACAGTCACGTCGACTGCAACCATCGCCTTTTTTTGTTTCTTTATGATCAGGTTCTCTATTTTACATCTATAGCATTGGAATATATATATAAAAAACATCTATGGAAGTTTTTTTTAAGTGGTGCAATCTCTGGTTCCATATCTGCTACATGAACTTTCTCTGATCATGTGGCAGACAAGTCAGAACCTGATTGGAAAAAAGGTATGAACCAAGTCTTGGTTAAAGTGACTGATGGTCATGATGGTAAGAAATGGATTATATATTGGAAATGAGAGTCTGATAGTCAGGATGCATCATCAGGTTTGTTTTACAGACTGTAGTGAACTCCTGAGGTCAAATAAATGATTACAGAGCTGTGTTTACTTTCAACGTAATATACATTCCTTTAGTTTGATTAGCCACAGGCCTCAGTTTACCTTCATGACACATGAGACGACCTCTGCCCATTAAGATTTAGAAGAATCTACTGCAGGACTTGAACGTACATTTGCGCTCTGATAGCTGACGTTTGAACAGAAAATCGGTTCAAGTAACAGAGCACAAGCAAAGCTCTCCAAACCAGTGAGAACCTCCTAGATCTTCAATCAGGTCCCAGATGTCCTCTGGGTCATCACTGCATGGCTCCAAACCGTTCTTCTAATATCACACACTCTCATCAGTCTTTGCCACAGAAGTTTTGGCCTCTGTGTCTGCAACCTGTTGAGTAAACAGTAAATACATTTTCTGTGTCAAGATAAAGTTTAGCAAGAGCCTGGTGGCAAGATATCCAATGTTAATGGTTGGTATTTTTAAAAAACAAAATAAAAAAGTAAAAAAAAACATGATCATCACCTGATGTATGGAATACAGATGCATAGATATGTTGTACAAGTGAAATGTCAAAGGGCCATTCAAACCATAAATGCTACCTATAAAACTGCTGCTACTGTGCCACACGTGTATTCACTTTTAGTAGTTCCCGCGAAAATGTATCAGAAATGGTTTCTGATGTTTGAAGACATGTAAAAGCTGAGAGCTGAGTTAGACCTCGAGTTTAACTTATCCATCAAATAAATATGCTGACTTGACTTTGTCACACACCGACTGTATTTCACAACAAACTCACCGTATCATTCTTCACATGTGTCTCATGGTCCTCCTTCATGTAGATACACAGGGACTTATGGATGCATGCTCGTCCTGCAGGATTGTACATTGTTGTGTCATAGTGAAAAGGAAAAAAAAAGAATCCATTTTGACAGTATACAGCATTTTAGGCAGCCTTTTGACAAAAGCCAGTCTTCGTGACAGCCTCAGGTGCTAAGTGTTTAGCGTGGTTATTGTGTGGTCAAACAATCTTTTGTCCCTTAACGACTTTACCCTGGTTGTAGACTACCTTAGACATTTCCCCTATCTCCAATCTAATGTACCATTTCAGTTTGGTGTTGTGCTCATTGATGGTCAATTCCCAAGTCTTTTTTTATCTAACTGACATAACCAAACTCAGAAATAGTCAATTAGCAGTAATGCAAAAGAAAGAAAGAGCATATCCTCACAGTGCCGCGCTCAGTACAAGTAATTGTCTCGTAAGTTTGTCTGAAAAATCAATTTAGAAAATTATAAGCTATAATTTGTGTGTCTCACTATTTGAGAAGCAGCCTTTCTTTTTTTTTTAACAGGATCCTGTGTTTTAGGAAAGACAATCCAGGAAGCTAACAGACGGTGCTTTCATGATCTTGTTTCAACAGGACACAACATATCTACAGAATACCTGCACATGCACTGACTATTGAAAGTCCCCTGTGATCCCTGATGGTCCAGTCTATTCACTGAAACCAGAGTGCGCTTGTGCATGTGTGTGCATGTATGTGTATTTTCACTGTATGCTTGTTAATATTGTACAATAGCTCCATCCCTCCCTGCCTCCCTCCCTCGCCATCCTCTCTCTCTCTCTCTCTCTCTGTGGTCAGATAACCTCCACCTGTCACTCCTCATCCTCCGCCTCTCATATCCCATTCTTCCATCTCTCTCAATCCGTTCATCCCTAGGTGTCCATATTCATTCACAGTAATGGAGTTTGGTCCGACTCGCCATTGCCTTTCAATGTTGTCAAACGCACACACACACACACACACACACACACACACACATACACACACACACAAACATGAACACACACACACACAGACTTTGTGTTCAGCACCCATTTACCTGACTCAATGCCTCTATTCTCTGGCTCCAAATTGACTGTTGGCTGGACAGATGGACGAATGACCCATGGTGGTCTTCCCCTCACACACACACACACACACACACACACACACACACACACACACATACTTGCGGACACAAAACACACTCAAGAACACAAATATGTCCTGAGAACATGTTCTTCTTTTCATCTATTTATGACTTTATCTCAGTGCAGCTCCCATTCTCTGGAGAGAAGGGAAGAACTCTGCTTAAATTAAAGCGAAAATTCTTCCAGCTTCAATTTGTTCTTCAAAACATTCTTCATAAATAAGTACAACATAATGTAAGTCCTTCTTTTGCATTTTGTCACAGTTTCATTATTGGAGTTGTTGTACATCTTGTTGTAGCCTGTTTCATTACAAAAACCCAACTTCTATCAAACTCAAATTCAGCATCGGTTAAGGAGTTTGACTTTAGCTCTCATTAGCTAGCAACATATTTATTTACAGTACAGATGGGAATTAGTGGATAACTCAGAATACAATATGAGATATATGTCCAACAATCACATGATGCGTGGATATTTAATATAACAAGATACATAATTATATCTGATTAATTTAAGAATATCAAATGACCATAACAGGTATAAAGTGCGGGATCAATATATTTATTCACTGCAAGTTGGTGTCAGTTTCACCTTTTGTCACCCTATCTCCCTTCTTCTCTTCTTCTTCTTCTTCTTCTTCCTGCTGTCTTCTTCTTGTTTGGCCAATTTACTTAAGTTCATGTTACCTTCATTCAGATCACAAGTGCCATCATGAGGAGTCATGAAGCGATGACGCTGGTGAGACAAATTGGCAATAAAATCTGTTTAGAGAGCGGTGTTTAAAAATACATGAATTAAGATATGGATATTTGGTAGGATGGTGATGTGTGTGTACGTATGTGATGGGCAAGAATGCAGGGGTATGGAATTGTTTTTTAATGTCCTTTTTGGTCTAACCAACAGACCAAAAACAGAATGAACGTACCAGCAAATCCTTGATTCTTACATCCTGGAACCAATAAGTGTTTTGCATCCTTTGAAAAATAACTTAAAGTATCTGATGATTATTAAAATAGTTGCTGATGTTATTTTGTTGTAGATTGACGGCTGAACTAAAAACGTACAGTGCCTCCTCACAGGTTACTGATATTACAAACCTGATACACAGTGCATGATATTTACACTGCATACAGATCTATGAAGTAAAGAAATGTACAACATGTCTGATATACTTATGAAAGGTCTGGCCTCCACATGGCATGCGTTCGCTGAGCTCTTTATCATACATAACTGTGGCTTTGTCAACAGTCTGCGGGCCAGATCTTTTCCATCTCAGGTTAATCCCACAGAGAGAGACGGATCCCAAACCTGAATATTACCACAACTCAAATCTCCACACAGTCAGACGCCACTACTCACATCTCACACCTTCACACAGAGGGGTTTGCATGTCAAGATAAGTGGAAAAGGTAAAGGGAGACAAACACACTCCTGAGCACTACACTGAATGGCAAATGCAAACACGCTCGCGCAGCACATATCCCCCATAAACACTTGTGCATGCACACAGTGTATGAAAACACACACTCATGCACAGATGCACACTGGCAGTGGAGCTCATCTGTGTGGTATCTGCTCTCTTCTCCCTGCAGTAGGCAGATAAGTGCCATAGTCAAACCAGCGAGGGAGAAACACTGTACTAGATAGGCCCTGTAGCTGCACTCCGTACTCCCCACAGAAGCTCTGTGCGTGTTTGAGTTTGTAGAGGCTGACGCACAAATCTGTTTTCAAATGTATGAAAATCTCTTCCTCTTAAATATCAGTAATATTTTGATAAAATCTTGACATGAAACATCACATTTAAAAGATAAAAAAGTGAGATTTTAGTTAATTACATTCATTTTGAAGTTTAAGTCATCCAGGTTTCTTCACTCAAATTCTTTTCCATTTAGTTCATTTTTCCAGTGGATACAGCACATGTTATAAATAAGATTTTTTTTTTTGCCACCAAAGCAATAAAAGTTACCTTTCTTTTTAATCTTTTAACGTGATCGTATCCCCACTAACATCAAATTATTGAGACCCTTAACAGACCACTATGGAGACCTCTTCTTGCAAACACCACTCTTATTTGACCTGGTGTTTTAAAAAGGGCAGATATAATAGAATGAATAAAGAGTAAGAACATCGAGACATACAGTACTATCCCTAGAATAAACCTTTATTTTAAAATGATCATGGCATGTCTCATTTACTTTACAAAGTGTCATGTACATGATGGAAAGCGTCCCAGAAAGTATATTTATAATGTTGCCTCTCAAGAATAAAGTTGCAGCATGGAAATGAGAATATGAAGTTCTATTATTATTGTCTTCTACTCCCATGCCTAGCATGCCTGAAATTCTTTGATGCTTTGTCTTTGGAGCATTTCCAATCATTTGTGCACCATTCAGCACGTCATCAAAAACAGCTCTACTATGATCGAAACCTCAAACTTTTTGCCCTCGTGGTGTCCATTTTATTCTGTGCTTTTGCTGTACTTTCTGTGACTAACCATAATCTCCCCTTATTATTTATATTTTCATGTGTTTACTATCTTTACGGGGATTAAAAGGACAACCCCAGAATGCTAACAACCAATAATGAGAATGAACTCAGTGTAGGCAGATAGCAGGTTTGCTGTTTGATAGTTGGGTCTTTGTTTTGCCTCTCTTTAACCTTTGATCTCTCTCACACACAGTTGCATAATTCCACTCTGGCTAGTTAACCATTTCTTTAGAATTAAATCCCCTTCCACTGACTGAGACACATCAAAAATGCACTTTTGGCTTCCCTGGATTTACCAGAAACAATATTTTCATTTTTCAATACTGAACCCTAGCCTGAAACTGTGGCAGTGAGTGATGCATGCAGGTTCAAAAAGTACTGTTTTCTCTAGCGATAACGCTTCTATAGGACAGTGCAACAGCAGCATGTATGAACCGCTCTGATTTCTTCTTCTCTAAAATTGTCAACCTCTGTGCACTGGTGTGACCTGATGTGGTATCATACAGTAGAGCACTGCTCTGAAGAGTTTCATTGATCTGTACACTGACCGATAGACCCATACACTGCTGCAATGCCCTCTGGGTAATAAAAAACAGTGGCAGCAGTTTATCTCCTAGCAACATACACTAACATCAACCTGAAGTCTTTTTTCTTTCTCTGTCACACTTCTTTTTTTTTTTTTTTTTTGCTGCCTCCTCAACACCAACAAACACTTGAGTAGACTCCTTTTGACTGCCACTACCACCTGTGTGTGTGTATCTGTGTGTGTGTGCGCGTGTGTGTTTGTGTGTGTGTGTGTGTGCGTGTTGTCGACAGTGTGTGTCCCTCAGGGGTCCTTGTGCATGTCCATCCTTGTGCTTTCTACCATGCAGGATAAAAGCCTTTCAGCTGTGACTGCTGCCAAATCAGCCCCTGCCACACCACCGCAACTCCACTCCAGCACCAGTTAACTATCGCACTGCTATCATTAGTGACACAGTGTGTGTGTGTGTGTGTGTGTGTGTGTGTGTGTGTGTGTGTGTGTGTGTGTGTGTGTGTGTGTGTGTGTGTGTGTGTGTGTGTGTGTGTGTGTGTGTGTGTGTGTGTGTGTGTGTGTGTGTGTGTGTGTGTGTGTGTGTGTGTGTGTGTGTGTGTGTGTGTGTGTGTGACAGAGAGAAAAAGATGTAGAGGATGAGATAGGAAGGAATACCAGGCCCAACAATCTGGGTCACAGGATTCAGACGAGCGGGCATCAGTGATATGTTTCTGATCAGGTCCACTGGTGTGAACTCAGCACTCGCTGAGAAAACACTTCGGATAGATTCTTGTATAAGGTTCAGTGAAAAGGGCAAATGTGGCGTATTATAGGCTAGCTTTATCCACTCACAGTCAAGTACCACTTAGGCAGCATCTTGCTTCCTGAAAGGATAACTCTATGGAGCTATAGTCTTCGTTTTTATATTGTCAACAAGTACCAGAGAAGTACAAAGTCCTGCTTCTTTGTAACAGTCCTACATAGCATACCAGTAGCGCTTTTTAGACTGCATTTCCGCAAAAGCGATGTAACTAAGCTCAGCCGTCATTACATCTTTGTACATTCATATTGATACAGGGACAGTGTGATGTTGTTTTCCCAGTCTGGGGATTCACATTGCGTGTTGGTTTTGGGAAAGCACGCATCACGGGAGCTCCACATAAACACACAGTCAGACATGCACACACACTGCGCTGCGCTCCCCTGCTGACTCCGCTGATACCGTCTCGCCTCTGTAACGCCTCTGTTGCTACTTTTGAAGACGGAACAGAGGGGGGGGGATCACTCCGCCCCCTCATTACGTCTCTGCGACACGTCACATAGACGTAAATATCACGGCTTGGAACAGCTGTCTGTATAGGGCTTCTGATAGAAATGTAAACAAAGGCTTACTGTCTCCATGCTGTAAAATAAAATACTCTATGCTCACCAACCTGAACACCAGCAACTGTCTTATTTCTGATGGGCTTGTTTGCGTTTGTAAACCAAATAGATGCATCTGTAATCATTTCATTTAGTTTCCTTCCGTTTAGAAAACTAATTTCAGTAGCTTTAAGTAAGAAACAGCAAGGCATACAGTATGAGCACTCTGAAGGTAGGACCCCTTATAGCTTGGAGTATCATCAATCTATCTAACGGATAATTGAGGTGTAGCGAGTCAAGGATGGGTTAATTAGGGTTTAAGTTATGTCATTACTTTTTATTGTCTTTCAGTTGCTGCCTTGTGAACTCTTTTTTTTCTTTCTTAACCAGATGGGGTTTCAATTATCCCTCTCCACTAACATCCAATTTAAAAGGTTAAGGGAACAATTCCTCCTGTTATGTTTAAGGAGTTTAAGTTACAGCCTCCTTTAAGCAGCTAACTCGAAGGGTCAAGAGGGCCGACTACATTATCTAACTGTTTACACTGCCACTTGGGGTCAAACCAAAAAATGTCACTTACAGGGTTAAGGGGGCGCTTCCATTCTCAACCTCTCGGCCTAACTAGCTCATAATCCAGGTAGCCCGCCTGTTGACTGTTGTGTATCGGAGGCCATAAGGAGCTTTACATTGTTAAGACCCTTACAAGATCAGACTGCTCTCATGTATGTCTCACAAAGACTCTGTTTCGCATAAGACAAGTCTCAGATGCAGAGTTGGATAAGATTCCAACTTCTGGTAACTTGAGACATGTTTTTTTCATTCTCCTTATTATCTTCATATTATGCTTGTTGTCTCTTTTGTCCAGTCATCAGTGTTTAAACTGTGGTTCTCAGAGTAAAGCCATCTGACAATGCTTTCTGAATATTTTTCAAATACCATTACCGGTGTGGGGAATGCCTGTTATACCTGATAAATTGTGGCATCATTGTGGTATCAGCGTGTGTCTGTGTCTCAGTGGAAATCATTTTGTATTTGTCCTTCTGAAGCAGTATCCTATGCAGCCAGTGTTGCTATTTCACCACCATGAATGAATTATAGCTGTAACTACTGTTTAAGACACCGGACAAGAAGAAGGACCGTAGCCTCTGTGTGTGGGGCTTAGTGTTGTAGTTTAGACCACGCTAACCGAGACCAAGACATACCCGAGACTAGAGTGCTCCGAGGCAAGACCAAGGCCAAGGCAGGGTGAGACCAAGACAAGACCAATACCCTAGATATCAATGAAAAGTCATCATCTTGTGTGCACCAGGCATTCCTTCACTTAGACTGTAAAACTGGGAGAGTTGCGCCGTAACTGGGGGATAATAATCTAATTATGAATGAAGTGAAGTTATTAGTTCTTTTAGAAAGGTGCGTTTTTCTTCTAATAACAGTAATGAAGGGGGAAAAATAGCCTGTCAGTGGGGGTCTTGACCTGTCTTGATTTAAAATCCAGAGTCCGCCCAGTCTGAGACCAATACAAGGCCGAGTAAAAATGCTTCAGATTCCGAGGTGAGACTGACTGAGACCTTCAAAAAGTGGTTCTCGAGACTGGTCTGGATTTTTACAGAATAATTAGCTAAGGTCTCGTCCTCTCTAAAACAAACTGAAACAGTAATTAAGACCTCTAAAAGACACTCATGGAAGCCGTTTCTCGTTCAAATATCTCTCAAACTCTCTTTCACAGACAAATGTCAGCGACGTATTTATTCACGCATGTTCTTTGTCAGTGGACTGGTTATCAAACTTCATAGCAAAGATGGTTGTCTCTTGGAGATTCTCTGACCCTGCTACATACTGTAGTATACAGACTTTTAAAAAAAATTGTAGTAGTGGTATCAGTTGGTACTTTATATCGGCCATTTGCAAATTCAGTTATTGTGAAGGAAAAAATGGTATTGGGACATCTCTCTGAAAAATTGTCAGTGAATATCAGAGCAGGAAATGTGGAGGTTAACAAAGTGGCAAAAAGGAGGAGGGGGGGATGAGGGCTGACGCATACATGGAGGCAAGAACAAGAGAGGAGATAGGAGCGCTTTTTGACGGCAGAGGTGAGGGGTCAGATGTAATCAGCACCTCTGTAATTCTTCTCAGCAAGTCAATTCTCTGTTTGTTTGTTTTTAATATTCTCCCTCCTCCCTACCAGTGTGCATTTGTGTCTGTGTGTTTGTTGGGGGAATGAGCAGATGAGAGGCCGACTATCAGATTGTACGTGAGTGTGTGGTTAGCCTCCTGCAGCTCACATTTTGGATGTTGGATTATATTTTTGGGGCAACAGTGGGGAAAAAATGGTTACATTTTTATCTTTCTATGTTTGTGGGGTTGAGGGGTTAAGAAGATGCATTTAGTATTAAAGGAAATCTCTCCACTTCTTTCTTGCCCTTCTGCCAATCATTCTTGTTGCCATGGTGACTGAGAGGATTGAATTAACATGGAAATAACATATTAGGTATGCTTGAGTTTGTATGTTTGCCATATGGCATATGCGATGCCTCATCCAGTGTGTCTGGTGTTTGCGCGTTATGAGTTAACCCCGTTTTCTGTAGTGTGTGTGTGTGTGTGTGTGTGTGTGTGTGTGTGTTTGTGTCACACACACATGACCACACAGCTGTCATTAAAACCCAGCTGACTCCATAACCTGCCATCTGACATATGACCCTTATGCTCACAAGCAGCTCGCAGTACACTAACCTGCTCCCTCACAGCTGGCTCATATGATTGTGTGCGTGTGTGTGTGTGTGTGTGTGTGTGTGTGTGTGTCTGTGTGTGTGTATGTGTGTGTGGTCAGTGTTTGCATGTTGAGCAGTCGGAGAGGGTTGTTGAGGAAACAGAAACAACAGGGTTGATAATTGGACTTGTCTGTCAAACACACGCAAACAAGCCCCGTCCCCTCCCCACCGAGGAGCTATAAACATGTAAATAAGAACAACGCCGCTCTCCTCCTTCTCCACCTCCTCGTCCGTCCCCTCCATTCCATCACTCATCACCGCGACCATCTGCAATCAGCATGTGTCGGAGAGCAGGACATATTGTAATGTTGGTCGTAGCAGGGTCACTGTCTGGATGTGCAGGCAGGGGGCTCTGCACAGTGATTAATGTTTTGGGCAGGGGGGCAAAGCACGTCTAAGGACTGACAGGAAAGTGATGGACAATTAGAACAAACAAGAAGAACCCAAGACTGTAGATAACATGCATGTATTTCACTCAAAAGTTTATGAAAAAAGGGAGGTGGTCTGCGGCAACTTGTCTCATTGTGTACTTTTAAACCATTTTGCAGGTTCCAGTTTCAGTCCATGATGTGCTTTCTTACACATTAAAGACAACCACATGTAATCACTGTAGATGGTTAATGACAATTACAAAGCTTATCGACACAGAGCTTTGTGTTCTGTGACCAGTTTGCACCAATTTCCATCTGCCGAAATATATTGTTTTTTGGTAATTGATACAAAAAACTTTAAAATGAGTACATGCGCAGTTACTTTCCATTGGAGTGACCATCTTGTCTTCATAATATATCTTTTCCAAAAGTGTTTGATAGCAGCATTTGAGGGTTAACGCAATAAATGTGAATATCTATATCTATCTCTGAAGATCGAACACTGATCAAAGAAAGATTTAGGCCAATATATTGGTATCATTCGCTTCCTAATAGACATATCAATATGGGATTCTGTGTCGTCGGGCCCTCGTTTTAATCACAGTGAAAAGTGGATGTGTTTTGTTTTGGGTGTATAGCGTTAACTTTCTAGGGACATCTATTGCTTAGTATGTGTTTATGTTTTTTGTGGTGGGACAACAGAGGACGCACAGACCTAGCTGATTCTGTTCAGTTCAAATCCTTGACAATGGTGAGTAAATTGTTCAAACAGCAAGCTGCACAGGCAGATAGATTTCTGTTGTCTGTCGTTATGTCACTTAGCACTCTTTCAGTCAATCAGGTAGTTAGTCAAACAACATTTTAGTCAATCTTTAATCAGTCATAAATCTTCCCTCTCCTCAATAATAGGCAGTATTAGACTAAGTAGTGTTGACTTGGTGTGCTAGTAGCAGCGTTGCATTTACAAAGAAAAGCTTCCATCAGTATCCATACAGAATCAGCAATTGTGGCGTCTGGGAGGCCACGGGAAAGGTAATTTAAGCAAAAGAAAATGACACCTTGGGGAAAAAAGGAAGATCTAGCAGTGAAATAGAGAAAGCAAGTCTAAAGAAAAGAAGAGAAAAATACATGGTGATTTACGCAAAAAGTCCAAATGACAGGGAATTGGCCACAGACACCTGACTGTGTTATTATATCACCATCAACAACGGCGTGCTCCTCCGCCAGGGGGGGAAAGACGGCGAGGGGGCTGCAAAGAAAAGAAAATAAAAGAAATAAA
Source organism: Labrus bergylta (assembly GCF_963930695.1). Taxonomy (NCBI): domain Eukaryota; kingdom Metazoa; phylum Chordata; class Actinopteri; order Labriformes; family Labridae; genus Labrus; species Labrus bergylta. The sequence continues at coordinate 17,884,946 of NC_089204.1, read as the reverse complement.
ATGAGTGAAGATCTCCCAAAGACAAATACAACCCCCCCCAAACAAGTATGTTTTCTCTCGGCTCGTGCGGCAAGCGCGAGGCCATCAATTCAACCTCCCCAGGGTTTTTTTAAACGGCACCATTGCTCGGCTCTCGTTGTTGTCGTATTGTTTGTCGGGGTCCAGGCGGGGCCACGCGGAGGAGGTGGTATCAAGAAGAAGAAGGGACAATTTGATGGATGTTTGTTGATATCTAGACCACTAGGGCTCTGATTGCCTAACATTAAACCAGCAATAACAGGCCAATCATCCCACTTACACCTCCACACGCCAAGCAGCTGAATTGGATCAAACTGGCTTTTTCTCTCCGTCACTTTCTCTCTCTCCCTCTCTCTCTCTCAGTCGATTCCTTGCTCTTTTCTCCTCTCTCCTGACATGCTTATTAGCTGATATTGATCCAGGCTGGTCAATTGTCAGCTCCTCTCATCCGCACCGTATTGACGGCATAATCAGCGAGAGAGGAATGGAGGGAGAGACTGAGAGAGAGAAAGGGAGAGATGATAGGCAGATGAAATTTTCTGTCAGTGGGTAAATTATTGGCTGCTGGCTTGTTGACCTGTGAAGCTACTCATACCTCCTGGACCCACACAAACACACACAATCAGTCTCATTCATGAAAGTTGTTTTTTTTGAATGCTTTAATACATAGGAAATGTTTATTGTAAAACAAGTCTTCAGTAAACACTGAGACTAGTGTACTTTTAATCGTTTTTTTTTCTACTAGTGTTACTCTGAAAATGTAGAAAACCTGACCTTTCAACCGCACGCACAATTTTTTATTTTTTTATTTTACCAGGGGACGTTCTTCACAATCACAATACAATCAATTGTTTTTTTTAATAACTATTTCTCTGTATCCTCCGCAGTGATACCGCAGCTTAATGTTCATTATTGAGCAAATACTTCCCTTACATCAGTGATTCTGTAACTCTCCTGTGAGGTAGACATGTGGTCCACTGTGCATGGTGGATCCAGAACGGTCAAAAACTTGTCACATGTCACTGCAATGTGCTTGAGTCCCCTGTGCACTGCTGCTGAAATCTTTGTTACTGTTTACCAAACCAATCCGAATCATGAGGAGTTCACTTACCTTTCAAGTGTGCTTTGAAGTCTGTTTAACACACACATTCTGTCGACCTCCGGCATATTACAGGCATGTTACTCGTGCTGAGTACATCTCACAATCACATAGGGCTTTATTTTCTCAGTCTTGCCTTGTGTCAAAAGTTGATTTAAAGGCTTGACTTTTAGGGCCAGATCGTTGTCTGAGATTAGTGTGTTGCTGTGTAAATGTTTCAGTTTGTATGTGTGTTTTGTGGGTCTTGGGACGTGTGATGATTAAAGAATGAAATGTCATTTGATAAGTCGAGTGTCACGTCATATATGCCTCTTGTGTTTTGACTGTGCCATGGTCCCCTAGAGTCCCTCTACCCCCACCCCCACGCCTGCCCTGCCTCGCTGCCCAGCTTCAGGGCTCCATCTCTGGGGAGAGAAGCAGCTGGCATGGCCCCTGTCTCGCTGGAGGGCTGGCACCCATTTCATATTCCCCCTATCACTGTGCAATACACACACACAGATTCAGGGAAACACATTCACACACAGCTCCTTCTGCACATTAAGTTTTAATCAGGCACTTAGCTGGGCATCTGTTACGGCTCTGTCCGCGCAGGGCGTTAAGGACCTGTCGCCGCAGGTTACAAGCCCAACAGATCTGCTGACTGATAGACCCCTGGCCCACTTAGCGGCTGACGTCACAGCTGTATCCGCCTGGTCTGAGATATCTGTCTAACTGCCGAGCTGACCTCTAAATCACAGAATGTCTGGGGTATTCATTCAGTGGCACCAATTTACTCTGTGAATTCTTTGAAGAGAAATTGAACTACAAGAGGCAGGTAAATACATCAAATGAGATGATGACATAGCTTTTATATAGGCTAGTTTTGCTAATGCAGACACGCCATTTACCTTCATTTTTTCGGTAAAGGTGGTCATAAAACGTAATCTGATCTTTTTAAAGTCTTTTTCTGGTCTTGGCGTTAAAACAAAATCAAACATGTTTTTATTATCGCAGGTCTTGACTCTTGTCAAACTTCCTCTACATCGATGGCTGTTTCGACAAATTGTAGCTTAAAGAACAACCAAGAGGTGAAAAAATATTTGATGTCTTACACATCTAGGACTTATTTTGGGAATTGGAATAAATCTTACAATCATTAATTTAAGTGATTAACTGTCTTTCAGAAGGATGCTGTATCTGTTTTTTTTTTTTTTTTTTATCTCTGTACTCTAACTCATCAGTCAGGAAAGAGATAGCATTCTTTACTAAATGCACGTAACTTTACCGTGCTTCAACTGAGAACTCATCTCTGGCCTGGTGGATTGGTCGAAGCGGCTATGACTGGTTGATTTGCTATTCAATAATCTGACTCGGCCAGTTGGTTTTCATCAATGACATCAAGTGTGGGGGATGAGATTAAGAAAGTGTGGTTGTGGAAACACCCACAGGTGCACCTGGCTAAACCTCCTCCTGACAAAAGCCAACATTTTCCCTTATGTCAGGATCATGCTCATAAGGCCCGATAACAAATCCTCATAATATTATGAATTCAAATAGTATGCATTTATAGGTTAAAATAAAGTGGCACCTGTTGAAGGTTGAAGTTGAGCAGCAGGTAGACGAAAAAATCATATCAATTCACCTGATAAACTGTACTTGCATTCAAGGCTACCAAGGTTGGGTTGGAAACCTTGAATTTTTACTCTGTGTTTGTTTAGAGTAAAAATAAAGGAGCTGTGTGTGTAGGGTAAATGGAATATATGCAGCTGTGTTGTGTGTTATTCAAACAGAAAAATAAGAGGAAGATTTAGCAGATTATCAAGTGGCCCTGTTTGGTCGGGT